>NC_071650.1:4172436-4180637 GCF_014839835.1 Dryobates pubescens
CCAGGGGAAAGAGGGTCCAGGGGGGTCCTGATGCCAAGACAAGAGGGCTGCAGGGCGCTCAAGGGGCCAAGAGAAGGAGAGAGGCTGAGAGCTGGCTCCGATGCCACGAGCAAAGGGGTCCCGGTAGCAAGAGAAGGGCTGCAGAAGGGTCGCAGTGCCCAGGGAAGGGTCTCCCGGGTGCCCCCCCGCCCGCGCTCACCGTTCACGGCTCCGCCGAGGACCCCCAGGAGCAGCCCCAGGCTGAGCACCCACCGGGACCCCATGGCGCTGCTGCGCTCTGGCCCCGGAGGCAACCTGGTGCCGGAGATAAACTTCGCCCTAAGCCCCGCCCCGCTCCCCCTTATTGGCTGAGCCTCTTCACGTCCACCAATAGCAGCCTGAGTTCTCCTCTGACGTCACCGGTTGGCAGGCAGATCGAGCCCGCGCAGGTTGGAAGCGAAAGCGAAAGGCACTCAGGGCTGGGCAGGGGGCAGAGGACAGGGGCGGTGGCTGCCCAGGGGTGGGGGGAGGGGGGCGGAGGGCTCCGATCTGTCCCCAGCTGAGGTGGGTGACCCCCGGAGCTCAGCCCCCTCCGCACTGCAGCCAGGGAGGGTCCTGCTGTGGGTGGGACGGACGGGAAGGTCCTCGGTCGTGCGGAGCACTGCTTGGGACTGCAGGGGTCTCTAGGGGTCTTTAGGGGTCCCCAGGGTTTCTACAGGAGTCTGCAGTCGTCACCCCCGGGTCTGCAGAGGTCGGGAGTGGTCTGCCAGGGGGCTGAGAGACCAACCTCCGCTCTCGGCTGTGTGCTGTTCCGCAGCAGGGCCAAGGGAGGCACTCAGCCCATGGCCAGCAGGGCTCCCATCAGTAATTTGGTGAGGCTTTCTTTCAGGGCTGGCTTCATTCTCTCTCCTCTCCCTGAGCTCGGTGGGTGCCAGGGGCTGGGAAGTTCCCAAGGTTTACCCAAGCTGCCCCTTAATTGTGGGACCCCTGGGGCAGAATCTCTGTGCTTCCCCAAGCCAGAGCTGGGAATTGTTTCCTCCACTCTCACTTCGGTTCCTGCCTTGGCAGTGGCTCTATCGCCCTGGCACAGCTCCTACCCCGTGTCGAGTGGCCCCCTGGAAGCAGGAGCTATTTCCCTCTGGGCATTTGGGGTAGCTCAGGAAAATCCACTGGAATGGCTGGGAATGGGAGTCAGGACATGGAAGAGCCCCAGATGGAACCTGGCTCCTGACTCTCATTTGCTGCTTGACATCCTAGGCCTTGGCTGCTGACCTGCAGAGCTGCCTCCTGACCTCCAGGCACCAGGGACAGCAGGGAGCAGGGAAAGCAGGCACCAGGGACAGCAGGGGACAAGGGACAGCAGGCATCAGGGACAGCTGGGAAAAGAGACACCAGGAGACAAGGGACGGCAGGGGATGAGGGACAGCAGGCACCAGGGACATCAGGGGATGAGGGACAGCAGGGGATGAGTAGGTAGGAGGCAGCAGGCAGCAGGGACAGCAGGGGACAAGGGACAGCAGGCACCAGGGGCAGCAGGCACCAGGGGCAGCAGGCACCAGGGGCAGCAGGCACCAGGGACAGCAGGCACCAGGGGCTGCAGGCACCAGGGGCTGCAGGCACCACGGACAGCAGGGACCACGGACAGCAGGGACCACGGACAGCAGGGACTAGGGGCAGCAGGGGATGGGGGAGAGCAGGCACCAGGGACAGCAGGCACCAGGGACAGCAGGCACCAGGGGCAGCAGGCACCAGGGGCTGCAGGCTCCAGGGACAGCAGGGACCAGGGGCAGCAGGCACCAGGGACAGCAGGGACCAGGGACAGCAGGGACCAGGGGCTGCAGGGACCAGGGACAGCAGGGACCGGGGACAGCAGGGACCAGGGACAGCAGGGGACAGGGGACAGCAGGCACCAGGGGCAGCAGGCACCAGGGACAGCAGGGACCAGGGGCAGCAGGCACCAAGGGCAGCAGGGACCAGGGGCAGCAGGCACCAGGGACAGCAGGGGACGGGGGACAGCAGGCACCAGGGGCAGCAGGCACCATGGACAGCAGGGACTAGGGACAGCAGGCACCAGGGGCAGCAGGGATCAGGGACAGCAGGGACCAGGGGCAGCAGGGGACGGGGGGCAGCAGGGACCAGGGGCAGCAGGCACCAGGGACAGCAGGCACCAAGGGCAGCAGGCAGCAGGGGCTGCAGGGATCAGGGACAGCAGGCACCAGGGACAGCAGGGACCAGGGGCAGCAGGGACCAGGGACAGCAGGGACCAGGGACAGCAGGGACCAGGGGCAGCAGGGGACGGGGGACAGCAGGCACCAGGGGCAGCAGGCACCAAGGGCAGCAGGGACCAGGGGCAGCAGGGACCAGGGGCTGCAGGCACCAGGGGCAGCAGGGACCAGGGGCAGCAGGGACCAGGGGCTGCAGGCACCAGGGGCAGCAGGGATCAGGGACAGCAGGGGACGGGGGACAGCAGGGACCAGGGACAGCAGGGATCAGGGACAGCAGGGACCAGGGGCAGCAGGGACCAGGGACAGCAGGGACCAGGGAGAGCAGGGACCAGGGGCAGCAGGGACCAGGGGCTGCAGGCACCAGGGGCTGCAGGCTGCAGTCCAAGCTGACTCCTCATTCCCGGGATCGACCACTGGGAGGGGAACATTTTCGCCCGGGCCTGGCTGTGCCACACTCACTCCCTGTGTCTGGCAGCTGTTCAAGGAAGAGAGGAGATACGCTCAGGCACGGAGCAGCAGTTGGTCTGCCTCTCCTTTTGCCGGGAAGTTGCAGTTGGAGTCCCTTGGCTTGGTGTAGAATTGTTGCCAGGTTGTGTAACCGTTCACCCCACACCCCCCAGACCCCCCCTGCTATATGAACCCCCGGGGATGGGGCTGGGGGGGCACCGACACTCAGGGCTAAAAGGAATCCTCTTGGGAGGATTTCTCAGGTCATTATGGCTCAAGCCAAATGTGGCAGCAAGAAGGGCAGAGGGACTGGGAGGACTTGTTCTACTCGGCGTTCTCAGGGGGAAGGGGTGCCGGCAGGGCTGGGGACCGCGGGGTTCGATCCGGGAGCTGCTGGCTGCCTGCAGTCAGTGTTGTGTAGGAGCTGCATTGGGAGCGGGGCCAGGAGCGCAAACTTTTCGTCCCAGCTCTGAGCGCAGCCAGCAGCAGGCGGCACTGGGAAGGGGGTCGGGGAGGGGGAGCCGTGAAGGGCTTGGTGCAGCCCTTTATGACTATGTCTAAGCTGGAGGTGTACAGAAGCTCAGCTCGCGGTGTTCCGGCGCCCCCAGCGGCTCTGCTCCGTGCCCAGCGCTGCTTTGCCTTCGTCTGATAAGGAACTGGCTGTGCTGAAAGCTCAGCAGTGAGCTCCTATCTCCCGAGCCTCCCTGGCTGCGGTGCGGAGGGGGCTGAGCTCCGGGGGTCACCCACCCCAGCTGGGGACGGATCGGAGCCCTCCGTCCCACTCCCCCCACCCCTGGGCAGCCACCGCCCCTGTGCCTTTCGCTTCGACCCTGCGCGGGCTCGACCTGCCTGCCAACCGATGACGTCAGAGGCGAGTCAGGCTGCTATTGGCGGACGGGAAGCGGCTCAGCCAATCGGGAGGAGTGGCGCGAAGTTTATCTCCGGGGCCAGAGCGCAGCAGCGCCATGGGGTGCCGGGGGGTGCTCAGCCTGGGGCTGCTCCTGGGGGTCCTCGGCGGAGCCGTGAACGGTGAGCGCGGGCGGGGGGCACCCGGGAGACCCTTCCCTGGGCACTGCGACCCTTCTGCAGCCCTTCTCTTGCTACCGGGACCCCTTTGCTCTTGGCATCGGAGCCAGCTCTCAGCCTCTCTCCTTCTCTTGGCACCTTGAGCGCCCTGCAGCCCTCTTGTCTTGGCACCAGGACCCCCCAGGACCCTCTTCCCCTGGCACCAGGAGCCCCCCGGACCACCTTCTCTTGGCACCGGGGACCCTCCCGGACCCCTTCTCAGCATCGGGACCCCCCTGGACTCCCTTCTCTTGGCACAGCAGCTACCCTGGACCCCCTTTTCTTGGCACCAAGACCACCCTGAACCCCTTCTTCTTGCTGTCGGGACGCTTCTGGATGCCTTCTAGGCATCGGGACCCCCCTGCACCCCCTTCTTTTGGCCTCGGGACCACCCCTCCACCTCTCTCCGTCCATGGGCGGCATCGGGAACGCTCTGCACCTCCCTTCTCTTGGCACCGGGAACCTCCCGGACCCCTTCTAGGCATCGAGACCCCCTTGAACTCCCTTTTCTCGGCACTGGGACTCCCCTGCACCCTCTTCCCCTGGCTTCCCGGCTCCCAACAGCCCCCAGCCCCTCATTTCCTCCACTCCAGATCCCTCCAGGCTCTCTTTCTTGAGACCAAACCCATCCTCCCAGCCTCCCTCTGCCCCCCAGCCTCTCACCACCCTCTGTGTCCCCCCAGGGCTGCACTCCCTGCGCTATTTCCAAGTCGCAGTGGCAGAGCCCAGCTGGGGGCTGCCCCAGTTCATGGCTATGGGGTATGTGGATGGGGTCCCCATTGGCCTGTATGACAGCAGCACGAGGAGGTATGAGCCCAAGGCAGAGTGGATGAAGGCCAACCTGGACCAGGAGTACTGGGATAGAGAGACCAACACCAACCAGAACAACCAAGAGATCAACCAAGTGTGCCTGGACATCGTGAGAGCAAGATACAACCAGAGTGGGAGTGAGTGGGGCTGGGAGGGGGCTCTGTGGGGCTGGGAGTGGGCTCTAAGGAGGCTCTGTGGGGCCGGCAGGGGGTAGCAGGGGGCTCTGTGGGGCTGGGAGGGGGCATGGGGCTGGGGGTGGTGCTGGGGGGGTCTGTGCCCCACTGAAGGCCCTGGGCTGCAGCAGCCACTCAGCCTTGGGGCCTTGGTTGTGTTCCAGGAGCTCAGACACTGCAGTGAATGTTTGGCTGTGACCTGCTGGAGGATGGCAGCACCAGGGGGTACCGTCAGGATGCCATTGATGGGAGAGACTTCATAGCCTTTGACCAGGACTCCATGAGCTTCATTGCAGCAGACCAAGCAGCTGTGGTCACCAAGAGGAAGTGGGAGGAGGATGGGGCTGAGGCTGAGAGGCAGAAGCACTACCTGGAGAACATCTGTGTGGAGTGGCTGAAGGGATACCTGAGCTATGGGCAGGCTGAGCTGGAGAGGAGAGGTGAGGGAGGGAGGCTGAGGGAGGGAGAAAAGGAGGAAGGAAGGGAGAGAGTCCCAGAGGCAGCTCCAGGTTGGAGTCCCAGCCCTGAGCCAACCTCTGCCTGCACTCAGCTCTGAGCCCCTGCCCCTGAGCTGCTCACCAAAAAGGGCTAGGGAAGCCCTCCAGGGGCTGAGGCTGGGGTCCCAGCAGGGTGAGGAAGCTGAGGAGCTGAGCTTGGTGAGGGGTGTGCCTGGATGCTGAGCAGCTGAGCTGGGGTTGGGGGTCCCAGGATGCTGAGGAACTGAGCTTGGGCAGGGGGGAGGGCAAGCCCTGCCACCATCTGGGGTGGGGGCCCCAGGATGCAGTGGAGCTGAGCTGGGGTCCAATACCTGACACCATCTGGGGTGGCCAAATCCTGGCACCATCTGGGGTGGGGGTCCTAGCGGGTTAAGGATGCTGAGGAACTGAGCAGCTGAGCCGGGGCTGGGCTCCCAGGGTGCTGAGCAGCTGAGCTGGGGCTGCCCAAGCCCTGCCAGCACCAGGCAGTGCCGGCTGCCTGCAGCCCTCCTGCAGCCCACACCCCATCCCTTCTCCCTCCCCCAGAGCCCCCCACGGTGGTGGTGAGCAAGAGGGAGAGCCAGGGGGCCCTGAGCTTGTCCTGCCGCCTGTATGGCTTCTACCCGCGGCCCATCGGCGTCAGCTGGCTGAAGGGGGCCGAGGTGCGGGACCAGGACACCCAGCGGGGCAGCATCGTCCCCAACAGCGACGGCAGCTTCTCCACCTGGGCCTCCATCGAGGTGCTGCCGCAGGAGCAGGAGCTCTACCGCTGCCGGGTGGAGCACTCCAGCCTGCCCCAGCCCCGCCTCTGCTCCTGGGGTGAGCCTGGGGGCGGCCGGCAGGGGCTGCAGGGAGGCTGGGAGGGGCTTGGGAGGGGCTGGGAGGGGCTGGGAGGGGCTTGGGGAGGAGGTTTCCCCTTCCCCTCCTCACCCTCTCCCTGCTCCTCTCCCCTCCCCCAGAGCCGCAGGGGCGGTCGCTGTCCGTGGTGCTGGCAGTGGTCGAGGCGGTGGTTGCCACCTTGGCTGCCGTCGGGATCGGAGTCGCCGTCTGGAAGTGGAGATCAGGTAAGAGCTGAGGGGAAGGGGAAGGAGGGGAGGGGAGGGGAGGGAGAAGAGGGCATGGAAGGAATGGGAGGGAGGGGAGGGGAAGGGAAGGAGGGGAAGGGATGGGATTGGAGGAGAAGGGATTAGAGGAAAGAGGAGGGGAGGGAGGGGAGAGGAGAGGAGGGAATGGAAGGGAAGGGCTGGGAGGGGCGAAAGGGAGGGGAATGGAAGGGAGGGGAAGGGATGGGAAGGGATGGGAGGGAAGGAGGGGAGGGAAGAAGGGGAGGGAGGCATGGGCTGGAGGGGAGGAGGGAATGGGAGGGCAGGGGAAGGGAAGGGGAGTGGAAGGGAAGAGGAGGGCCTGGAGGCAGGAGCCTGGCAGGGCAGCAGGGTTGGGGCTGAAGGCTTCTGCCCTGTGCAGGGAAGCAGCAGCAGCAGCAGTAGAGAGGCTTCAACCAGGTACCACCAGGTGAGTACCAGAGGCAGGGCCTTCCCCTTCCCCCAAGAGGCAGGGAGGGGACCCTGCCTGACTCTCCCTCTTCTTCTTGGCCCTGCAGCTGCCACTGCCTGGGCACAGGGACCCTGTGCCAGCCCCAGCCTGGGACTCCTCCTGCCTCCAGCAGCTCCTCCCTGGCTCCCCCCACCCCTCCACCACCCTCTGCACTGCTTTGGCTTCCCCAGATTTGGGGTCTTCTCCTCGGGGGTCTCCTGGCTGGTCAATAAATGTTGCTTTGTGTGTCTACCCCTCCTCCCCCTCAGCCCTGCCCCAGCTGCCCCAGTTGCCTTTGTCATCTCTCCCAGGGCCTGGTCTGGTCCCATGGCCTTGGCTTGAGGGCTGGTGTTGGGTTTGGGTGGGGGCAGACCCCTGCAGACCTCTGGAGACCTCTGTGGACATCTGCAGACCCCTGGAGACCCTACAGACCCCTGGGGACTCCTGCAGCCCCCTGGGGACCCCAACTGTATGAGAGCAGCAAGTACCTATGGGAGGCTGCAGGAGAAGAAGGAACAAGAGGCTGCTGGCAAGGGCAGGATGGGCTGGTGCTAAAGAGGAGCTGACTGCAGTGAGCAGCCTGCAGTGCAAGACAGGAGGATGCTTGGGGCCATGCTGGAGAAGCTGAGCCTGGTGTGGGATGAGGATAACAATGGAGAGCTGCAGAGCAAAGGAGGAAACTGAGTGAGCAGCAGGGCTGCAAAAGCATCAGGGAATTGCTCAGCCTGCTGGGTTTTGCCTCCAGAAACTGCTGGTTCTGTGCCCAGAAGCCCTTCCTGCTGCAGCAGCAAGGAGTCCCTGCAGCCTGCCCACACCTGTGTCCCTGGTGCCTGGAGGTCAGGAGGCAGCTCTGCAGGTCAGCAGCCAAGGCCTAGGATGTCAAGCAGCAAATGAGAGTCAGGAGCCAGGTTGCTTTTGGGGCTCTTCCATGTCCTGACTCCCATTCCCAGCCATTCCAGTGGATTTTCCTGAGCTACCCCAAATGCCCAGGGGGAAATAGCTCCTGCTTCCAGGGGGCCACTTGACACAGGGGGTAGGAGCTGTGCCAGGGCGACAGAGCCACTGCCAAGGCAGGAACCGAAGTGAGAGTGGAGGAAACAATTCCCAGCTCTGGCTTGGGGAAGCACAGAGATAATGCCCCAGGCACTGGGTTCCAGCCTGGGGGGTCCCACAATTAAGGGGCAGCTTGGGCAAACCTTGGGAACTTCCTAGCCCCTGGCAGCCACAGAGCTCGGGGAGAGGAGAGAGAATGAAGCCAGCCCTGAAAGAAAGCCTCACCAAATTCCTGGTGGGAGCCCAGCTGGCCATGGGCTGAGTGCCTGCCCTTGGCCCTGCTGCGGAACAGCACACAGCCGAGAGCTGAGGTTGGCCTCTCAGCCTCTGGAGGGAGCTTTGGGTCACCTGATTGACAAGGTGGGAGGGCAATGGCTGATTAGGAAGAGGGGGACAGAGGCATTAGCGAGGATGTGATGGCAACTGGGAGGAGTCGACAG
>NC_071651.1:0-5000 GCF_014839835.1 Dryobates pubescens
CCCTAACCCTAACCCTAACCCTAACCCTAACCCTAACCCTAACCCTAACCCTAACCCTAACCCTAACCCTAACCCTAACCCTAACCCTAACCCTAACCCTAACCCTAACCCTAACCCTAACCCTAACCCTAACCCTAACCCTAACCCTAACCCTAACCCTAACCCTAACCCTAACCCTAACCCTAACCCTAACCCTAACCCTAACCCTAACCCTAACCCTAACCCTAACCCTAACCCTAACCCTAACCCTAACCCTAACCCTAACCCTAACCCTAACCCTAACCCTAACCCTAACCCTAACCCTAACCCTAACCCTAACCCTAACCCTAACCCTAACCCTAACCCTAACCCTAACCCTAACCCTAACCCTAACCCTAACCCTAACCCTAACCCTAACCCTAACCCTAACCCTAACCCTAACCCTAACCCTAACCCTAACCCTAACCCTAACCCTAACCCTAACCCTAACCCTAACCCTAACCCTAACCCTAACCCTAACCCTAACCCTAACCCTAACCCTAACCCTAACCCTAACCCTAACCCTAACCCTAACCCTAACCCTAACCCTAACCCTAACCCTAACCCTAACCCTAACCCTAACCCTAACCCTAACCCTAACCCTAACCCTAACCCTAACCCTAACCCTAACCCTAACCCTAACCCTAACCCTAACCCTAACCCTAACCCTAACCCTAACCCTAACCCTAACCCTAACCCTAACCCTAACCCTAACCCTAACCCTAACCCTAACCCTAACCCTAACCCTAACCCTAACCCTAACCCTAACCCTAACCCTAACCCTAACCCTAACCCTAACCCTAACCCTAACCCTAACCCTAACCCTAACCCTAACCCTAACCCTAACCCTAACCCTAACCCTAACCCTAACCCTAACCCTAACCCTAACCCTAACCCTAACCCTAACCCTAACCCTAACCCTAACCCTAACCCTAACCCTAACCCTAACCCTAACCCTAACCCTAACCCTAACCCTAACCCTAACCCTAACCCTAACCCTAACCCTAACCCTAACCCTAACCCTAACCCTAACCCTAACCCTAACCCTAACCCTAACCCTAACCCTAACCCTAACCCTAACCCTAACCCTAACCCTAACCCTAACCCTAACCCTAACCCTAACCCTAACCCTAACCCTAACCCTAACCCTAACCCTAACCCTAACCCTAACCCTAACCCTAACCCTAACCCTAACCCTAACCCTAACCCTAACCCTAACCCTAACCCTAACCCTAACCCTAACCCTAACCCTAACCCTAACCCTAACCCTAACCCTAACCCTAACCCTAACCCTAACCCTAACCCTAACCCTAACCCTAACCCTAACCCTAACCCTAACCCTAACCCTAACCCTAACCCTAACCCTAACCCTAACCCTAACCCTAACCCTAACCCTAACCCTAACCCTAACCCTAACCCTAACCCTAACCCTAACCCTAACCCTAACCCTAACCCTAACCCTAACCCTAACCCTAACCCTAACCCTAACCCTAACCCTAACCCTAACCCTAACCCTAACCCTAACCCTAACCCTAACCCTAACCCTAACCCTAACCCTAACCCTAACCCTAACCCTAACCCTAACCCTAACCCTAACCCTAACCCTAACCCTAACCCTAACCCTAACCCTAACCCTAACCCTAACCCTAACCCTAACCCTAACCCTAACCCTAACCCTAACCCTAACCCTAACCCTAACCCTAACCCTAACCCTAACCCTAACCCTAACCCTAACCCTAACCCTAACCCTAACCCTAACCCTAACCCTAACCCTAACCCTAACCCTAACCCTAACCCTAACCCTAACCCTAACCCTAACCCTAACCCTAACCCTAACCCTAACCCTAACCCTAACCCTAACCCTAACCCTAACCCTAACCCTAACCCTAACCCTAACCCTAACCCTAACCCTAACCCTAACCCTAACCCTAACCCTAACCCTAACCCTAACCCTAACCCTAACCCTAACCCTAACCCTAACCCTAACCCTAACCCTAACCCTAACCCTAACCCTAACCCTAACCCTAACCCTAACCCTAACCCTAACCCTAACCCTAACCCTAACCCTAACCCTAACCCTAACCCTAACCCTAACCCTAACCCTAACCCTAACCCTAACCCTAACCCTAACCCTAACCCTAACCCTAACCCTAACCCTAACCCTAACCCTAACCCTAACCCTAACCCTAACCCTAACCCTAACCCTAACCCTAACCCTAACCCTAACCCTAACCCTAACCCTAACCCTAACCCTAACCCTAACCCTAACCCTAACCCTAACCCTAACCCTAACCCTAACCCTAACCCTAACCCTAACCCTAACCCTAACCCTAACCCTAACCCTAACCCTAACCCTAACCCTAACCCTAACCCTAACCCTAACCCTAACCCTAACCCTAACCCTAACCCTAACCCTAACCCTAACCCTAACCCTAACCCTAACCCTAACCCTAACCCTAACCCTAACCCTAACCCTAACCCTAACCCTAACCCTAACCCTAACCCTAACCCTAACCCTAACCCTAACCCTAACCCTAACCCTAACCCTAACCCTAACCCTAACCCTAACCCTAACCCTAACCCTAACCCTAACCCTAACCCTAACCCTAACCCTAACCCTAACCCTAACCCTAACCCTAACCCTAACCCTAACCCTAACCCTAACCCTAACCCTAACCCTAACCCTAACCCTAACCCTAACCCTAACCCTAACCCTAACCCTAACCCTAACCCTAACCCTAACCCTAACCCTAACCCTAACCCTAACCCTAACCCTAACCCTAACCCTAACCCTAACCCTAACCCTAACCCTAACCCTAACCCTAACCCTAACCCTAACCCTAACCCTAACCCTAACCCTAACCCTAACCCTAACCCTAACCCTAACCCTAACCCTAACCCTAACCCTAACCCTAACCCTAACCCTAACCCTAACCCTAACCCTAACCCTAACCCTAACCCTAACCCTAACCCTAACCCTAACCCTAACCCTAACCCTAACCCTAACCCTAACCCTAACCCTAACCCTAACCCTAACCCTAACCCTAACCCTAACCCTAACCCTAACCCTAACCCTAACCCTAACCCTAACCCTAACCCTAACCCTAACCCTAACCCTAACCCTAACCCTAACCCTAACCCTAACCCTAACCCTAACCCTAACCCTAACCCTAACCCTAACCCTAACCCTAACCCTAACCCTAACCCTAACCCTAACCCTAACCCTAACCCTAACCCTAACCCTAACCCTAACCCTAACCCTAACCCTAACCCTAACCCTAACCCTAACCCTAACCCTAACCCTAACCCTAACCCTAACCCTAACCCTAACCCTAACCCTAACCCTAACCCTAACCCTAACCCTAACCCTAACCCTAACCCTAACCCTAACCCTAACCCTAACCCTAACCCTAACCCTAACCCTAACCCTAACCCTAACCCTAACCCTAACCCTAACCCTAACCCTAACCCTAACCCTAACCCTAACCCTAACCCTAACCCTAACCCTAACCCTAACCCTAACCCTAACCCTAACCCTAACCCTAACCCTAACCCTAACCCTAACCCTAACCCTAACCCTAACCCTAACCCTAACCCTAACCCTAACCCTAACCCTAACCCTAACCCTAACCCTAACCCTAACCCTAACCCTAACCCTAACCCTAACCCTAACCCTAACCCTAACCCTAACCCTAACCCTAACCCTAACCCTAACCCTAACCCTAACCCTAACCCTAACCCTAACCCTAACCCTAACCCTAACCCTAACCCTAACCCTAACCCTAACCCTAACCCTAACCCTAACCCTAACCCTAACCCTAACCCTAACCCTAACCCTAACCCTAACCCTAACCCTAACCCTAACCCTAACCCTAACCCTAACCCTAACCCTAACCCTAACCCTAACCCTAACCCTAACCCTAACCCTAACCCTAACCCTAACCCTAACCCTAACCCTAACCCTAACCCTAACCCTAACCCTAACCCTAACCCTAACCCTAACCCTAACCCTAACCCTAACCCTAACCCTAACCCTAACCCTAACCCTAACCCTAACCCTAACCCTAACCCTAACCCTAACCCTAACCCTAACCCTAACCCTAACCCTAACCCTAACCCTAACCCTAACCCTAACCCTAACCCTAACCCTAACCCTAACCCTAACCCTAACCCTAACCCTAACCCTAACCCTAACCCTAACCCTAACCCTAACCCTAACCCTAACCCTAACCCTAACCCTAACCCTAACCCTAACCCTAACCCTAACCCTAACCCTAACCCTAACCCTAACCCTAACCCTAACCCTAACCCTAACCCTAACCCTAACCCTAACCCTAACCCTAACCCTAACCCTAACCCTAACCCTAACCCTAACCCTAACCCTAACCCTAACCCTAACCCTAACCCTAACCCTAACCCTAACCCTAACCCTAACCCTAACCCTAACCCTAACCCTAACCCTAACCCTAACCCTAACCCTAACCCTAACCCTAACCCTAACCCTAACCCTAACCCTAACCCTAACCCTAACCCTAACCCTAACCCTAACCCTAACCCTAACCCTAACCCTAACCCTAACCCTAACCCTAACCCTAACCCTAACCCTAACCCTAACCCTAACCCTAACCCTAACCCTAACCCTAACCCTAACCCTAACCCTAACCCTAACCCTAACCCTAACCCTAACCCTAACCCTAACCCTAACCCTAACCCTAACCCTAACCCTAACCCTAACCCTAACCCTAACCCTAACCCTAACCCTAACCCTAACCCTAACCCTAACCCTAACCCTAACCCTAACCCTAACCCTAACCCTAACCCTAACCCTAACCCTAACCCTAACCCTAACCCTAACCCTAACCCTAACCCTAACCCTAACCCTAACCCTAACCCTAACCCTAACCCTAACCCTAACCCTAACCCTAACCCTAACCCTAACCCTAACCCTAACCCTAACCCTAACCCTAACCCTAACCCTAACC